>NC_084614.1:12560965-12590965 GCF_033978795.1 Nerophis ophidion | reverse complement strand
TAAAGTTCGCAACTTTTGGTCGCTAATAAAAAAGCCTTGCCTGTACCGGAAGTAGCAGACAATCTGCGCGTGACGTCACGGGTTGTGGAGCTCCTCACATCTGAACATTGTTTACAATCATGGCCACCAGCAGCGAGAGCGATTCGGACCGAGAAAGCGACGATTTCCCCATTAATTTGAGTGAGGATGAAAGATTCGTGGATGAGGAAAGTGAGAGTGAAGGACTAGGAAAAAAAAAAAAACTAAACGGCAGAGCAATTCAGATGTTATGAGGCAAATTTACTAGGATAATTCTGGAAAATCCCTTATCTGCTTATTGTGTTACTAGTGTTTTAGTGAGATTATATGGTCGTACCTGTACAACCTGAAAGTCGGAGGGGTGTGGCCACAAGTGTGGTGACCGCCAGTGTCTCCGAGGGAAGCCACGTTTCTCAACGATGCAAAGGAACCTGTGAGGGCCGGGTTGAGATTTATTTATTTTTTTTCCCTCCTCCACGGTGGAAGCATCCAACGGTCGGGGGCGGCCGGTGGGAGGAGGCAAGAGAGTCCCCAGCTGCGTCTTTGACAGGTGCAGGAGGAACAATGCAAGCTCTCCGCTCATGTTTATGGTAAAGGCTGACTTAATACCACCATTTTCTCACCGAAACCTGCCGGTTGACATGTGGTAGGGAACCATGTTCGCTTGACCGCTCTGTTCCATAGTAAAGCTTCACCGTCATCTTTCGGGAATGTAAACAAGGAAACACTGGCTGTGTTTGTGTTGCTAACGGGGGCCGCAATACACCGCTTCCCACCTACATCTTTCTTCTTTGACGTCTCCATTATTAATTGAACAAATTGCAAATGATTCAGCAACACAGATGTCCAGAATACTGTGGAATTATGCGATGAAAAGAGACGACTTATAGCTGTGAACGGTGCTGGACCAAAATGTCCTCTACAATGCGTGACGTCACGCGCACGCGTCATCATACCGCGACGTTTTAGCACGATACTTCCGCGCGGAATTTAAAATTGCAATTTAGGAAACTAAAAAGGCCGTATTGGCATGTGTTGCTAAAGGCAGCCGCAATACACCGCTTCCCACCTACATCTTTCTTCTTTGATGTCTCCATTATTAATTGAACAAATTGCAAAAGATTCAGCAACACAGATGTCCAGAATACTGTAGAATTATGCGATGAAAAGAGATGACTTATAGCTGTGAACGGTGCTGGACCAAAATGTCCTCTACAATGCGTGACGTCACGCGCACGCGTCATCATACCGCGACGTTTTAGCACGATACTTCCGCGCGGAATTTAAAATTGCAATTTAGTAAACTAAAAAGGCCGTATTGGCATGTGTTGCTAAAGGCGGCCGCAATACACCGCTACCCACCTACACCTTTCTTCTTTGACGTCTCCATTATTAATTGGACAAATTGACAAAAGATTCAGCAACAAAGAAGTCCATATTACTGTGGAATTATGCGATGAAAAGAGACGACTTATAGCTGTGAACGGTGCTGGACCAAAATTTCCTCTACAATGCGTGACGTCACGCGCACGCGTCATCATACCGCGACGTTTTAGCATGATACTTTCGTGCGGAATTTAAAATTGCAATTTAGTAAACTAAAGCGGCCGTAATGGCATGTGTTGCAATGTTAATATTTCATCATTGATATATAAACTATCAGACTGCGTGGTCGCTAGTAGTGGCTTTCAGTAGGCCTTTAATTAGGTCAGGATTACTAAAACTAAAAGACATTGTAGAATTGAATACACTATTAATGATGTTCAAAGCGAGAAATAAAGTTCTTCCGAAGGACATACAAAAGTTATTTGTGTTCACATCTGAAGATGAGAACCACAGAAGGCCGTATGACTTTAAACATCCAAGAGCGCGAACAAATTTGAAACAAATGTGCTTGTCTGTTGTTGGTGTGAAAGCATGGAATTCTCTAAATAAAGACTTAAAAAGCTGTAAGAATATCTTAGTATTTAAAAAGAGTTATAAAAAGAGAAAACTGAAATTATATCAAACTGAGTTTTGATTTAGATTGGACGTGTCATTGTGAAAATGCTTAAAGGAAAATGGAAAAGTATGTTGGAGTTTGGGTATGGGTGGAGGGAACAGTTATAAAGTCATCTAAAATACTGTAAATTGTGTTAAAAAAGGGGCAGATAAATTTAAGAATATCATTCTTCCATCTGCTCCTTTCTGATCATGGAAATGTATAAGAAAAAAAAACAAAAAAACAAAACAATGAAAGTGTCAATTGTACGTGGCTTGTAAATATGCATTTTCATGAAAGGAATAAAAATAAATGATGATGAAATGATGAATGGCGGCAAATAAATGATGTTTCTTACTAGTTAAACAATACACACCATTGGAGAATATATAACCAGTATCAATATATGGCTGATACTGTAGTGATCAGATCAATATTTTAATGTCCCAAAACATTTGTTGTTGTTGTTGTTGTTTTAAAGACGTAGGACATATTCCTTCTTGACTGCACTTAAATGTAGAATATATGTAGAATATAATTATCCATCCATTTTCTACCGCTTATTCCCTTTCGGGGTCGCGGGGGGCGCTGGCGGCTATCTCAGCTACAATCGGGCGGAAGGCGGGGTACACCCTGGACAAGTCGCCACCTCATCGCAGGGCCAACACAGATAGACAGACAACATTCACACTCACATTCACGCACTAGGGCCAATTTAGTGTTGCCGATCAACCTATCCCCAGGTGCATGTCTTTGGAAGTGGGAGGAAGCCGGAGTACCCGGAGGGAACCCACGCATTCGGGGAGAACATGCAAACTCCACACAGAAAGATCCCGAGCCTGGATTTGAACCCAGGACTGCAGGACCTTCGTATTGTGAGGCAGACGCACGAACCCCTCTGCCACCGTGAAGCCCGAATATAATTATATTATTCATATATTATATATATAATATATGTTATATATTATTTATCATTATTATTGTTTAGTGTGAGCGAACTGTGGTGCTGAATTTCCCCCCGGGATCAATAAAGTACTTTCTATTCTATTCTATTTTACATGTTATTTTGTGGAATTTGTCGTTGACATGATTTCTGTCGTTATCGCCGTCCGAACAGTTGGAGCAGGTTATATTGCGTGGCGCCACGTGCCATGTGACACAGCGAGGCCCCTCAGGTCCTGCATGTGGGTCCACAGCTCAGTGCCGGAAGGGCGGAGGGGGGGGGGGGCGGTCACGTTACACAGCGGACATGTGACCCCGCCGCTTGAAGGCGCATCAATGGACGGACAAAGACGGTAATGAGAGAGGAAGATTTGTCAAGCAGCGCCTTTCGCCTCAATTATTTATGAGGTGGAGTTTGAGGGTCACGTCTTCCCTGCAGGATAGAAGGCGGGGAGCCACATATAGGGTTATGTTGACCCCACATCAATACACGCTCAAATGCAACACGCCAGAAAACTTCGGCAAAATGTCTGATTATCAACACTGTGCAAAGATCCTCTATACCAGGGGTCGGCAACTCTGATGTGGCTCAGCTGCATACCTGCCGAAAGAGGTGGGTAGAGTAGCCAGAAATTGTACTCAAGTAAGAGTACTGTTACTTTAGAGATTTATTACTCAAGTAAAAGTAAGGAGTAGTCACCCAAATATTTACTTGAGTAAAAGTAAAAAGTATGTTGTGAAAAAAACTACTCAAGTGCTGAGTAACTGATGAGTAACCTGTTTTTTTTTATGATTACGGCAACAAATAATGCACAAAAACATAAAAATAGCAACGAGCAAATTCAGAGCCAGGATTATCTCTTAAGCAACTAAAATAATAATATATATTAAATAGTACATTAAAATAAAAAACATTAAGGCACATTGAGCCACAATAACTTAACAGCACCATAGGCTCAGTAGGCATTGATTGATTGATTGATTGATTGAAACTTGTATTAGTAGATTATACAGTACAGTACATATTCCGTACAATTGACCACTAAATGGTAACACCCCAATAAGTTTTTCAACGTTAATCAATTACTTAATAAATGACCAAGTCGAGGTGATCTACCTCATATATACATACACACATATCATATATATATATATACATATATATATATATATATATATACAGTATATATAATTTATATTTATTTATTTTGCCGTTTTTGTTGACATGTTAAAGGTGTTTTAATGAATACACATGCATGTTATCATATAGATTCCTATCTTTCATGGAGACAAGAATATAAGTGGGTGTATTACCTGATTCTGATGACTTGCATTGATTGGAATCAGACAGTAGTGCTTATAACGTCCACGTTTTAAAATGGAGGAGAAAAAAAGTCCTCCTTTCGGTCGTAGTTTGCTAGCTTGTATGCTCTGGCTTTCGGAGACTCTTATTTTGTTAGCGGAGGCGCGATGGAGCGGCACTTTTATTGTGAAGACAGGAACTGTGCGATCAGTCTTTAGGCTTTTAACGGGAAGTATGGTTGAAATAAAGAATGTATTTTTTCCTTTTCAATTTTGATTGATTGATTGAAACTTTTATTAGTAGATTGCACAATACAGTACATATTCCGTACAATTGACCACTTATTGGTAACACCCCAATAAGTTTGTCAACATGTTTAAGTCGGGTTTTACGTGTGACGGTCATGTGACCGCCTGGCTCTGTTTGATTGGTCCAACATCACCAGTGACTGCATGTGATTGGTGAAACGCAGGCATGCGTATATCCTACTTTGAAAAACTAAAACAAACATTAATAGATCGATAAAAAAGTAGCGAGTAGCGACCTGAATGTAGATAAATGGAGCGGAGTAAAAGTAGCGTTTCTTCTCTATAAATATACTCAAGTAAAAGTAAAAGTATGTTGCATAAAAACTACTCTTAGAAGTACAATTTATCCCAAAAGTTACTCATGTAGATGTAACGGAGTAAATGTAGCGCGTTACTACCCACTTCTGCCTGCCGACCCCCCCATTTTTCCGGATTTCAGTGCCTCTCCCAGAAATCCCCCCCCGATAAAATTTTTAAGTTCTCACCCGGACCAAAATATTGAGGGCGTGCCGTGATGGCAATGCCTTAAACGTCCTCTCGACCATGTCGTCGCGTCCGCTTTAATACTATGCTATCCGAGTCCCGGCCGGCCACATCTAGTGTGCGGCTGCTGACTCAATGCGCAAGCGACTACAAGGCACACTTGTTCGACAGCCATACAGGTTACACTGAGGGTTGTGATATAAACAACTTTAACACTCTTACTATAATTATCGCCACACTGTGAAACCACACCAAACAAAAATGACAAACACATTTCGGGAGAACATCCGCACTGTAACACCACATAAACACAACAGAACAGATACCCAGAATCCAATGCATCCCTAACTCTTCCGGGCTACATTATACACGGAATAGCTCGGTTGGTAGAGTGGCCGTGCCAGCAACTTGAGCGTTGCAGGTTCGATTCCCACTTCTGCCATCCTAGTCACTGCTGTTGTGTCCTTGGGCAAGACACTTTACCCACCTGCTCCCAGTGCCACCCACACTGGTTTAAATGTAACTTAGATATTGGGTTTCACTATGTAAAGCGCTTTGAGTCACTAGAGAAAAGCGCTATGTAAATATAATTCACTTCACTTCACTCCTGCTACATCGGTTGAAGTGGGCGGGGTTGGGGGGGACGGACGTAAGGACCAGATGAGTCGCCCGCTGGCCTGTTCTAAAAATAGCTCAAATAGCAGCACTTACCAGTGAGCTGCCTCTATTTTTTAAATTGTATTTATTTACTAGCAAGCTGGTCTCGCTTTGCTCGACATTTTTGATTCTAAGAGAGACAGAACACAAATAGAAATTAAAAATCCAAGAAAATATTTTAAAGACTTGGTCTCCATTTGTGTAAAAAAAATTCAGTATTTTTTTTTACTTTGCATCTTTTAACTTTCAGAAAGACAATTTTAGAGAAAAAAAATACAACCTTAAAAATTATTTTAGGATTTTTAAACACATATACCTTTTTACCTTTTAAATTCCTTCCTCTTCTTTCCTGACAATTTAAATCAATATTGAAGTGTTGTTTTTTTTATTGTAAAGAATAATAAATACAATTTAATTTAATTTTTCATCTTAACTTCTGTTTTTTTGACGAAGAATATTTTTGAAATATTTCTTCAAACTTATGATTAAAATAAAAATAAAAAATTCTGTCAAATCTAGAAAATCTGTAGAATCAAATTTAAATCTAATTTCAAAGTTTTTTGAATTTCTTAAAAAAATTTTGTTCAGGAAAATCTAGAAGAAATAATGATTTGTCTTTGTTAGAAATATAGCTTGGTCCAATTTGTTATATATTCTAAAAAAATGCAGATTGGATTTTAACCTATTTAAAACAGGTCATCAAAATTCTAAAATTAATCTTAATCAGGAAAAATGACTAATGATGTTCCATAAATTATTTTTTTAATTTTTTCAAATAGATTCAAATTAGCTACTTTTTCTCTTCATATTTTTCGGTTGAATTTTGAATTTTAAAGAGTCGAAATTGAAGATAAATTATGTTTCAAAATTTAATTGTCATTTTTTCGTGTTTTCTCCTCTTTTAAACCGTTCAATTGGGTGTTCTTTTCATCATTTATTCTCTACAAAAAACCTGCCGTCAAAGGAAAAAAAATGTACGACGGAATGACGGACAGAAATACACATTTTTTTGTATATACGGATTTATTTATTAAAGGTAAATTGAGCAAATTGGCTATTTCTGGCATTTGATTTAAGTGTGTATCAAACTGGTAGCCCTTGGCATTAATCAGTACCCAAGAAGTAGCTCTTGCTTTCAAAAAGGTTGCTGACCCATTGATGTTATAAATACAAATATTTATATATCTAGAAAAGGTGGTCCTAAAGAGGTAGGCATTTTTCGGAGGTCTCAAGAAGGTAACAAATACAAGAATGTGTGTGTTTGTGTGTGTGTGAGTGAGTGTGTGTGTGTGTCCTTGAGCACGGGTGTGTCCAGATGAAGCATTGTGCTGGCTGCGCTTCAAAAAACAGAAAGAAGACCTGCTCTTCATCTGATGCCTCTACAAAGGACTTGCGGCACCACAGGAGCGTGTGTGTGTGTGTGTGTGTGTGTGTGTGTGTGTGTGTGTGTGTGTATGACAAAGTGCAAGAGGACAAAGTTGCAGATGTTTGATGCTGAGGCCACAAGATGCTCAAGTTACCGCCTGACTTCAGTGGCAGCACACAGGAAAGCAACACATTTTATGCAGAAAAACACACTAAGGTCGCACACAAGCTGCAACACAACGGAATGTATTGAAAAAAAAAAAAAAAAAAGGACTTCACCCGTTTCCCTGCCAGCCGACAGGAAGACTTCAGCGACGCACAAAAGGCTGACAAGACAACGGCCGGTAGACAAAAAAGAAAAGAGGAAGACAAAAAGCTTCAGTCTGTATTTTGTGTGAAGGAAGTGTGAGTCTTTCAACACAACAACGCACAATGCACTGAAAGGAAGTCGGCACTCACTTGCGTGACAATAGCAGCGTGTTTGCTACACAAACCATGATTAAAACATCATGCAAAACAACTATTGCAACCTGCTGTTGTGCGTTTGCACGATTGTACTAAACAATCGTTATACTTTCTCTGAGCCAGGGGTGTCCAAACTTTTTCCACTGAGGGCCGCGCACTGAAAAATCAAAGCAAGCGGTGGCCATTTATTTAAAAAAACAATCCAATATATGTACAAAAAATATACATTCAGGCCTCCGCTCAGGCTTGATCCCGGGGACCCCAAAGGGTTTTGGTAAAAATAAAATTCTTAAAATGTGTCATTATTCAGTATTATTATTATTCAAGTTCTAAATGTTTGGATCAGTGGTTCTTAACCTTGTTGGAGGTACCGAACCCCACCAGTTTCATATACGCATTCACCGAACCCTTCTTTAGTGAAAAATTAAAGTTTTTTTTTTTTTTCAAATTCAAGACAAAGTAGTATGTTTTTGGTAACATATTCTAAATAACAAAGACTTAATTTACAGTTATTTGGACACTAGGGGAACACATTTTAAATCAGGGGTCGGGAACCTTTTTGGCTGAGAGAGCCAAAAAGCCAAATATATAAAAATATATTTCCATAAGAGCCATATCATATTTTTTTTTTAACACTGAACACAACTAAACATGTGCATTTTTAAGTAAGACCAACATTTCTAGAGTATAATCTTTGTAATAATATTGTTATTCTGAAGCTAACTGTGGAGGGGGCGTGGCCTGCGGGCCTGCAGCGACAGGTGCGTAGATGGCCCACCTTGGCCTTATTATCTAATCACCTGTCGCTCTGTTATTAGCAGCAGCCAGGAGGAGAGACTGGGTTGGGGCTGGAAATACAATTGCTGGAAAGCAACTGAGAGACTTATTGAAAAATAAAACAATATTCCATCCATCCATCCATCTTCTTCCGTTTATCCGAGGTCGGGTCGCTGGGGCAGCAGCTTAAGCAGGGAAGCCCAGACTTCCCTCTCCCCAGCCACTTCGTCTAGCTCTTCCCGGGGGATCCCGAGGCGTTCCCAGGCCAGTCGGGAGACATAGTCTTCCCAACGTGTCCTGGGTCTTCCCCGTGGCCTCCTACCGGTTGGACGTGCCCTAAACACCTCCCTAGGGAGGCGTTCGGGTGGCATCCTGACCAGATGCCCGAACCACCTCATCTGGCTCCTCTCGATGTGGAGGAGCAGCGGCTTTACTTTGAGTTCCTCCCGGATGGCAGAGCTTCTCACCCTATCTCTAAGGGAGAGACCCGCCACCCGGCGGAGGAAACTCATTTCGGCCGCTTGTACCCGTGATCTTATCCTTTCGGTCATCACCCAAAGCTCATGACCATAGGTGAGGATGGGAACGTAAATCGACCGGTAAATTGAGAGATTTGCCTTCCGGCTCAGCTCCTTCTTCACCACAACAGATCGGTACAATGTCCGCATTACTGAAGACGCCGCACCGATCCGCCTGTCGATCTCACGATCCACTCTTCCCTCACTCGTGAACAAGACTCCTAGGTACTTGAACTCCTCCACTTGGGGCAGGGTCTCCTCCCCAACCCGGAGATGGCACTCCACCCTTTTCCGGGAGAGAACCACGGACTCGGATGGCTCTCATGTCGGTGCTTGGGGGTCTGAAGAACCCCCAGGAGGGCAAGCCCCACACTAACCAATAATAAATAAATAACTTCTTACCATTAACGCAACTTCTTGAACAGGTGCGGTAGAAAACGGATGGATGGATTAAAAATGCATGAGAATGTTTTATATTTTGAACGTTATTTTTAACACTGTGATTACAAGTGGAATTATTCATTACTTATCGTGTTAAGCAATGTCAGCTCAGATTTATCCGAGAGCCAGATGCAGTCATCAAAAAAGCCACATCTGGCTCTAGAGCCATAGGTTCCCTACCCCTGTTCTAGGTAATAAAGACTTAATTTAGAGTTATTTAGTTAGGGTTAGGGGTTCTATGGCCATGCCCAATAAGGCATCAATAAGTACTTAATAATGACTAGTTAAGAGCCAACATGTTACTAATTTGCATGTTAATAAGCAACTAATTAATGGTAAATATGTTCATACCTGCGCTGGCTTCCTGTGCACTTAAGATGTGACTTTAAGGTTTTACTACTTACGTATAAAATACTACACGGTCTAGCTCCATCCTATCTTGCTGATTTTATTGTACCGTATGTCCCGGCAAGAAATCTGCGTTCAAAAGACTCCGGCTTATTAGTGATTCCTAGAGCCCAAAAAAAGTCTGCGGGCTATAGAGCGTTTTCCGTTCGGGCTCCAGTACTCTGGAATGCCCTCCCGGTAACAGTTCGAGATGCTACCTCAGTAGAAGCATTTAAGTCTCACCTTAAAACTCATCTGTATACTCTAGCCTTTAAATAGACCTCCTTTTTAGACCAGTTGATCTGCCGCTTCTTTTCTTTCTCCTATGTCCCCCCCTCCTTTGTGGAGGGGGTCCGGTCCGATGACCATGGATGAAGTACTGGCTGTCCAGAGTCGAGACCCAGGATGGACCGCTCGCCTGTATCGATTGGGGACATCTCTACGCTGCTGATCCGCCTCCGCTTGAGATGGTTTCCTGTGGACGGGACTCTCGCTGCTGTCTTGGATCCGCTTGAACTGAACTCTCGCGGCTGTGTTGGAGCCACTATGGATTGAACTTTCACAGCATCATGTTAGACCCGCTCGACTTCCATTGCTTTCGGTCCCCTAGAGGGGTGGAGGTTGCCCACATCTGAGGTCCTCTCCAAGGTTTCTCATAGTCAGCATTGTCACTGGCGTCCCACTGGATGTGAATTCTCCCTGCCCACTGGGTGTGAGTTTTCCTTGCCCTTTTGTGGGTTCTTCCGAGGATGTTGTAGTTGTAATGATTTGTGCAGTCCTTTGAGACATTTGTGATTTGGGGCTATATAAATAAACATTGATTGATTGATTGATTGATACTAAAGTGTTACCATGGTTTGTTTTTTTTACTGGTGCACAAAATGAAGCGTGCATAAACATCACCTTGTTCAAAAAACAAAACCAACACAGTGCATGAACTCATAACAAATCACACACCTGCAAATCAGCCAGCTGATAGGGCGAAGTTTGTATTTACACGATAAGTCGGGTGTGTTTTGACGTCCGCCGAACCCCTGAGGGCGACTCACCGAACCCTTAGGGTTCAATCGAACCCAGGTTAAGAACCACTGCTCTAGATCAACATTAGGTCTATCTGCCAATATGACGTTTTTAAAGATTTAAGTTGTATGCTTTTTTTAGTCAAAGAAAACCATGTTTTTTTTTATGGAAAAAAAACATCCATCCATCCATTTTCTAGTGCTTATTCCCTTTCAGGGTCGCGGGGGGCGCTGGCGCCTATCTCAGCTACAATCGGGCGGAAGGCGGGGTACACCCTGGACAAGTCGCCACCTCATCGCAGGGCCAACACAGATAGACAGACAACATTCACACTCACATTCACACACTAGGGAAAAAAACACAAAATATGCAATATTTTCACCCAATAAAATTTTTAAGTAGAATATTTGAGATTATATAATAATTGGAGCCGTAAAAAGGTCAACAACTTATAACACCGTTGATTTTAATTCACAATTTTTTGTGCAATGACACTTAAAAACAAAACACACTGATCCAACGGGGTCCTACTCATTAAAGTGTTAAAAAAAATTTTTTATATATATATATTTTTGTACTGTTTACTTTTAACACAATGGTCTTGAGATCAACTTCAGATCTATTCGTAAATTCTAAGTTTTTTTGTAGTTTATGTTTTTTGTTTGTTCGTTTTAGGCCCTTTTTGAAAAAAAAAAAAAACAGCTCAGGTTTTTATATGGCAAACACAAAATATCCAACGTTTGCCCACAAAAATATCAATCAATCAATCAATGTTTACTTATATAGCCCTAAATCACTAGTGTCTCAAAGGGCTGCACAAACCACTACCACATCCTCGGTAGGCCCACATAAGGGCAAGGAAAACTCACACCCAGTGGGACGTCGGTGACAATGATGACTATGAGAACCTTGGAGAGGAGGAAAGCAATGGATGTCGAGCGGGTCTAACATGATACTGTGAAAGTTCAATCCATAATGGATCCAACACAGTCGCGAGAGTCCAGTCCAAAGCGGATCCAACACAGCAGCGAGAGTCCCGTTCACAGCGGAGCCAGCAGGAAACCATCCCAAGCGGAGGCGGATCAGCAGCGCAGAGATGTCCCCAGCCGATACACAGGCGAGCAGTACATGGCCACCGGATCGGACCGGACCCCCTCCACAAGGGAGAGTGGGACATAGGAGAAAAAGAAAAGAAACGGCAGATCAACTGGTCTAAAAAGGGAGTCTATTTAAAGGCTAGAGTATACAAATGAGTTTTAAGGTGAGACTTAAATGCTTCTACTGAGGTGGCATCTCGAACTGTTACCGGGAGGGCATTCCAGAGTACTGGAGCCTGAACGGAAAACGCTCTATAGCCCGCAGACTTTTTTTGGGCTTTGGGAATCACTAATAAGCCGGAGTCTTTTGAACGCAGATTTCTTGCCGGGACATATGGTACAATACAATCGGCAAGATAGGATGGAGCTAGACCGTGTAGTATTTTATACGGAAGTAGTAAAACCTTAAAGTCACATCTTAAGTGCACAGGAAGCCAGTGCAGGTGAGCCAGTACAGGCGTAATGTGATCAAACTTTCTTGTTCTTGTCAAAAGTCTAGCAGCCGCATTTTGTACCAACTGTAATCTTTTAATGCTAGACATGGGGAGACCCGAAAATAATACGTTACAGTAGTCGAGGCGAGACGTAACAAACGCATGGATAATGATCTCAGCGTCTTTAGTGGACCGAATGGAGCGAATTTTAGCGATATTACGGAGATGAAAGAAGGCCGTTTTAGTAACGCTTTTAATGTGTGCCTCAAAGGAGAGGGTTGGGTCGAAGATAATACCCAGATTCTTTACCGTGTCGCTTTGTTTAATTGTTTGGTTGTCAAATGTTAGAGTTGTATCATTAAATAGAGGTCGGTGTCTAGCAGGACCGATAATCAGCATTTCCGTTTTTTTGGCGTTGAGTTGCAAAAAGTTAGCCAAATACCTCCAAGTAGAATATTTAATGTGACGTAATTGGAGCCCTGAATAGGTCAATAATTCATAATGACATTGATTTTGATTCATTATTATTTTTTAAAGAAAGAAACAGCCTGCATGGCAGCTTTGTGTTATTACAGTAAACATTGCAACATGTTCCTGATACATTTTACATTTGCTCTTTTATACAACTTCTTATGTTTTAATTGTTTTCCATAGTACTTTTAAAATGTGCCGTGGGGCCGTTAAAAAAGGACCCGCGGGCCGCAAATGGCCCCCGGGCTGCACTTTGGAGACCCCTGATCTAAGTGCTCCAATTGGAATTTGTGCGACGTCAGCGGAGGATCCATACGTGGTAGAAATATAACCAAGCATCCTTGCACACGACATGCCATCTTTAGTCCAAGTGGGACCGGATCGGACGTACCACAACGTTGTTGTAGTGTGTATGTAAAGGTAGAGAGTGTCACAAGTACAAACCCCGTTTCCATATGAGTTGGGAAATTGTGTTGGATGTAAATGTAAACAGAATACAATGATTTGCAAATAATATTCAACCCATATTCAATTGAATGCACTACAAAGATAAAATATTTGATGTTCAAACTCATTAACATTTTTTTTTTTTGCAAATAATAATTAACTTAGAATTTCATGGCTGCAACACGTGCCAAAGTAGTTGGGAAAGGGCATGTTCACCACTGTGTTACATCACATTTTATTTTAACAACACTCAATAAACGTTTGGGAACTGAGGAAACTAATTGTTCAAGCTTTGAAAGTGGAATTCTATTCCATTCTTGTTTTATGTAGAGCTTCAGTCGTTCAACAGTCCGGGGTCTCCGCTGTCATATTTTACGCTTCATAATGCGCCACACATTTTCCATGCCTGGACTGCAGGCGGGCCAGGAAAGTACCCGCACTCTTTTACTACGAAACCACGCTGTTGGAACACGTGGCTTGGCATTGTCTTGCTGAATTAACCAGGGGCGTCCATGTTAACGTTGCTTGGATGTCAACATATTTTGCTCCAAGCATTAATGGTGCCTTCACAGATGTGTAAGTTACCCATGCCTTGGGCACTATTACACCCTCATACCATCACAGATGCTGGCTTTTCAACTTTGCGCCTATAACAATCCGAATGATTATTTTCCTCTTTGTTCTGGAGGACACCACGTCCTCTGTTTCCAAATCTAATTTGAAATGTGGACTTGTCAGACCACAGAACACTTTTCCACTTTGCATCAGTCCATCTTAGGTGATCTCGGGGCCAGCCAAGCCGGCGGCGTTCCCGGGTGTTGTTGATAAATGGGTTTTGCTTTGCATAGTAGAGTTTTAACTTGCACTTACAGATGTAGCGACCAACTGTAATTACTGACAGTGGTTTTATAAAGTGTCCCTGAGCCCATGTGGTGATAGCCTTTACACACTGATGTCGGTTTTTGATGCAGTACCGTCTGAGGGATCAAAAGTCCGTAATATCATCGCTTACGTGCAGGGATTTCTCCAGATTCTCTAAACCTTTTGATGATTTTACGGACCGTAGATGGTAAAATACCTAAATTCCTTGCAATAGCTCGTTGAGAAATGTTGTTCTAAAACTGTTTGACAATTTGCTTACAAATTGGTGACCCTCACCCCATCCTTGTTTGTGAATTACTTAGCATTTCATGAAAGCTACTTTTATACCCAATCATGGCACCAACCTGTTCCCAATTAGCCTGCATGTTGGCATGTAGCTCAAATAGCTACATGCCACATGTAGCTCACAAAGCTATGTTAATATTGCTAAATAAGCATGTTAAAATGTAATATTAGCATTTAGCTAACATGGCTATGTTAATATTGCTAACTTAGCATGGCAAAATGTAATGTTAGCATGTAGCTCACATAGCTATGTTAATATTGCTAAATAAGCATGTTAAAATGTAATGTTAGCATGTAGCTCAGAAAACTATGTTACTGTTGCTAACCTAGCATGTTAAAATGTAATGTTAGCATGTAACTCTGATAGCAATCTGAATATTGCTAACTTAGTATGTTAAAATGTAAGGTTAGCATGTAGCTCACAGAGCAATCTTATTATTGCTAACTTAGAATGTTAAAATGTAATGTTAGCATGTAGCTCACAGAGCAATCTTATTATTGCTAACTTAGAATGTTAAAATGTAAAGTTAGCATGTAGCTCCCATAGCTATGTTAATATTGCTAACTTGGCATGTTAACAGTAATGTTAGCATGTATCTCACAGAGCAATCTTAATATTGCTAACTTGGCACATTAAAATGTAATGTTAGCAAGTAGCTCACAGAGCATTCTTAAAATTGCTAACTTAGAATGATAAAATGTAATGTTAACATGTAGCTAACATGGCTATGTTAATATTGCTAACTTGGCACACTAAAATGTAATGTTAGCATGTATCTCACAAAGCAATCTTAACATTGCTAACTTAGCATGTTAAAATGTAAGGTTCGCATGTAACTCACAGAGTTTCAACTTGCACTTACAGATGTAGCGACCAACTGTAGTTACTGACAGTGGTTTTATGAAGTGTTTCTGAGCCCATGTGGTGATAGCCTTTACACACTGATGTCGGTTTTTGATGCAGTACCGCCTGAGGGATCACATTTCTGTAATATCATCGCTTACGTGCAGTGATTTCTTCAGATTCTCTGAACTTTTTGATGATTTTACGGACCGTAGATGGTAAAATCCCTAAATTCCTTGCAATAGCTCGTTGAGAAATGTTGTTCTAAAACTGGTGACCCTCGCCCCATCCTTGTTTGTGAATTACTTAGCATTTTTTTGGGAAGATGGTTTCCTGTGGACGGGACTCTCGCTGCTGTCTTGGAGCCACTATGGATTGAACTTTCACAGTATCATGTTAGACCCGCTCGACATCCATTGCTTTCGGTCCCCTAGAGGGGGGGGGGGGGTTGCCCACATCTGAGGTCCTCTCCAAGGTTTCTCATAGTCAGCATTGTCACTGGCGTCCCACTGGATGTGAATTCTCCCTGCCCACTGGATGTGAGTTTTCCTTGCCCTTTTGTGGGTTCTTCCGAGGATGTTGTAGTCGTAATGATTTGTGCAGTCCTTTGAGACATTTGTGATTTGGGGCTATATAAATAAACATTGATTGATTGATTGATTTTTATACCCAATCATGGCACCCACCTGTTCCCAATTAGCCTGCACACCTGTGGAATGTTCCAAATAAGTGTTTGATGAGCATTCCTCAACTTGATCAGTATTTATTGCCACCTTTCCCAACTTCTTTGTCACGTGTTGCTGGCATCAAATTTTAAAGTTAATGATTATTTGCAACAAAAAAAACAAGGTTTAAGAGTTTGAACATCAAATATGTTGTCTTTGTAGCATATTCAACTGAATATGGCTTGAAATGGATTAGCAAATCATTGTATTCTGTTTATATTTACATCTAACAGTATTTCCCAACTCATATGGAAACGGGGTTTGTACATAAATAGAAAAAGTACAGTACACACACACACACACAACCTCCTGCGCCTCGGGCTAACGAGGGCGAGCGGCCCCCGAGGAGGAAGTGGGCGTTTGCCACCAAAAGAGGAAAAGAGTCAGTCGCCGCACACAAAAAAAAAAAGAAAAAGATGTCGGCGAGAGGAAAGTTGACATCCTCAGCTGTGATGTCATGTGTCAAATATACGGCGGGCGCTGAAAGGGGCCGTCTGTGCGCGTGCAGCTGTGGGCCCCGCCCTGCATGCGGGCCACGTCTGCACAAAGTTTGCACTGTGAGTCACGGCCCGGCTAAAAAAAAGCTTCACTTCAGCGTGAACATCAAACATGATCAAAATATCTAATCTTCCCCGATGAAAAGGCGCTCAAACGATCGCTTTTCAAGTTTTTACACTTAAAAGGCAAACGGGCTTCACTACACATCTTAAAATAAAGCAATTTTCCGCCAATCAGTTGCAGATGAGGGAGGTGTAAGTTTGCTTCAATGTTGTTTTTCTTCAATGAGTGTCGGCGAAAGGGACAAGCGGTAGGAAATGGATGGACGGAGTATGCTAACCTAGCATGATAGAATGTTGCATGTTAAAATGCAATGTTAGCATGTAGCTCACATCCATCCATCCATTTTCTACCGCTTATTCCCTTTGGGGTCGCGGGGGGGGGCGCTGGTGCCCATCTCAGCTACAATCAGGCGGAAGGCGCGGTACACCCTGGACAAGTCGCCACCTCATCGCAGATGTAGCTCACATAGCTATGCTAATGTTGCTAGATTAGCATGTTAAAATGCAATGTTAGCATGTAGCTCACATCCATCCATCTATTTTCTACCGCTTATTCCCTTTGGCGTCGCGGGGGGCGCTGGTGCCTATCTCAGCTACAATCGGGCGGAAGGCAGCGTACACCCTGGACAAGTCGCCACCTCATCGCAGATGTAGCTCACATAGCTCTGCTAATGTTGCTAACTTAGCATGTTTGATTGATTGATTGATGTTAAAATGTAATGTTGGCATGTAGTTCACATAGCTATATTAATATTGCTAACTTAGCATGTTAAAATGTAATATTAGCATGTAGCTCACATGGCTATGTTAATATTGCTAACTTAGCATGGCAAAATGTAATGTTAGCATGTAGCTCACAGAGCAATCTTATATTGCTAACATGGCATGTTAAAATGTAATGTTAGCATGTAGCTCACATGGCTATGTTAATACTGCTAACTTGGCATGGTAAAATGTAATGTTAGCATGTAGCTCACATGGCTATGTTAATATTGCTATCTTGGCATGGTAAAATGTCATGTTGGCATGTAGCTCACATAGCTATGTTAATATTGCTAACTTAGCATGTTTAAAATGTAATATTAGCATGAAGCTCACATGGCTATGTTAATACTGCTAACTTGGCATGGTAAAATGTAATGTTAGCATGTAGCTCATATGGCTATGTTAATATTGCTATCGTGGCATGGTAAAATGTCATGTTGGCATATAGCTTACATAGCTATGTTAATATTGCTAACTTAGCATGTTTAAAATGTAATATTAGCATGAAGCTCACATGGCTATGTTAATATTGCTAACTTAGCATGGCAAATTGTAATGTTAGCATGTAGCTCACAGAGCTATCTTATATTGCTAACATGGCATGTTAAAATGTAATGTTAGCATGTATCTCACATGGCTATGATAATACTGCTAACTTGGCATGGTAAAATGTAATGTTAGCATGTAGCTCACATGGCTATGTTAATATTGCTATCTTGGCATGGTAAAATGTCATGTTGGCATGTAGCTCACATAGCTATGTTAATATTGCTAACTTAGCATGTTTGAAATGTAATATTAGCATTAAGCTCACATGGCTATGTTAATATTGCTAACTTAGCATGGCAAAATTTAATGTTAGCATGTAGCTCACAGAGTAATCTTATATTGGTAACATGGCATGTTAAAATGTAATGTTAGCATGTAGCTCACATGGCTATGTTAATATTGCTAACTTGGCATGTTAAAATGTAATGTTAGCATGTAGCTCACATGGTTATGTTAATATTGCTAACTTGGCATGGTAAAATGTAATGTTAGCATGTAGCTCACATAGCTATGTTAATATTGCTAAATAAGCATGTTAAAATGTAATGTTAGCATGTAGCTCAGAAAACTATGTTACTGTTGCTAACCTAGCATGTTAAAATGTAATGTCAGCATGTAACTCTCATAGCAATCTTAATATTGCTAACTTAGCATTCTAAAATGTAATGTTAGCATGTAACTCACATAGCAATCTTAATATTACTAACTTAGTATGTTAAAATGTAATGTCAGCATGTAGCTCACATGGCTATGTTAATATCGCTAACTTAGCATGTTTAAAATGTAATGTTAGCAAGCAGCTCACAGAGCAATCTTGTATTGCTAACTTGGCATGTTAAAATGCAATGTTAGCATGTAGCTCACATAGCTATGTTAATGTTACTAACCTAGCATGATGTTAAAATATAATGTCAGCATGTAGCTCATATGTCCATGTTAATATTGCTAACTTAGCATGTTGAAATGTAATGTTAGCATGTATCTCACAGAGCAATCTTAATATTGATAACTTGGCATATTAAAATGTAATGTTAGCATGTAGCTCACATAGCTATGTTAATATTGCTAACTTAAGTTAAAATGTGATGCCAGCAAATAGCTCACAGAGCAATCTAAATATTGCTAACTTAGCATGTTAAAATGTAAAGTTAACATGTAGCTCACATAGCAATCTTAACATTGCTAACATGGCATGTTAAAATGCCATGTTAGCATCTAGCTTACAACGCAATCTTAATATTGCTAACTTAGCATGTTAAAATGTAATGTTAGCATGTAGCTCACATGACTATGTTAATATTGCTAAATTAACATGTTAAAATTTAATGTTAGCATGTAGCTCACATAGCAATCTTAACATTGCTAACTTAGTATGTTAAAACATATTGTTAGCATGTGGCTCACAGCTGGGACTCGTTATCTAATCACCTGTCGCCCTTCTCAGCAGCAGCCGGGACGAGAGACGGGGTTATGAGTTAATGGTGAGTGGAGGCATGAGAGCGAGAGACAATTTTCCACACTGCTTATGAAATTAAAAGACTTGTTCCCTCAGACTACCGGGCTCACGAAATATCTTTGTGTCAGAAGAATCCAAAGGACATTTTGGACAATTCCATGCTGCCAACATTGTGGGAACAGTTTGGAGCGAGCCCCTTACTCTTCCAACATGACTGTGCACCAGTGAACAAACCAAGGTCCATAAAGACATAATGACAAAGTCTGGTGTGGATGAACTTGACTGGCCTGCACAGAGTCCTGACGGGTTCACCTTTAGGATGAATTAGAATGACCAAAGTCAGTGTGTGACCTCACTAATGCGCATTTGGAAGAATGGTGGAAAATTCATATAAAAATACTCCGCAACCGTGTGGACAGCCCACTTAATATTGAACCCTATGTGTTAGGAATGGGATTGCACTTCAAGTTCATATGTGAGTCAAGGCAGGTGGCCAAATACTTTTGGCAATATCACCGCTGCTGAACAAACTATCACGCAGGTGTGACTCTTCTCCATCACGTCGCTTTCATGCAAACCAAACACGCGGCGAAGAATCTTCCGGAACACCTCCAGGTAACATCTTTTATTCAGCGCCGCCATCCGGAAAAAAAAAAAAAAAAAGGAATAATCCACTTTCCTTGTGATATTTCAAGTCAATGCAGGCACACACACACACACCAGCCAGCATATGTGTGTGTGTGTGTGTGTGTGTAGTCTCCATGTTATTGCGTCACTCCCTGGCCCCGCCCACCATCCGTCACCAAGCAGAAATGCAAATTAGGTTGTAAAACTCTCATGGAGGGGTCACAACCTGCGACGCTAACATCAATAACAGGAACAAGAAAACGCGCTTCAAGGTCGTACGGCGACCGCCCGGACCTGAGTCAGCGTTAAAAAAAAAAGGGGAATATTTACCATCGCTTTCACAACGCTGTGTTGTGTTCACGGATCACAAGCATACACTGCCGCAACATGGCCGACATTTCACCACGTCATTTGAAAAAGTTGGGACGAGATTACATCAGGGGTCAGCAACCTTTTTGAAAGCAAGAGCTACTTCTTGGGTACTGATTAATGCCAAGGGCTACTAGTTTGATACACACTTAAATAAATTGCCAGAAATAGAAAATTTGCTCAATTTACCTTTAATAAATAAATCTATATATGTAAAAAAAAAAGGGTATTTCTGTCTGTCATTCTGTCGTACATTTTTTTCCTTTTACGGAAGGTTTTTTTGTAGAGAATAAATGATGAAAAAAACACTTAATTGAACGGTTTAAAAGAGGAGAAAACAGGAAAAAAATGAAGATTTAATTTTGAAACATAGTTTATCTTCAATTTCGACTCTTTAAAATTCAAAATTCAACCGAAAAAAAGAAGAGAAAAGCTAGCTATTTCGAATCTTTTTGAAAAAATGAAAAAAATAATTTATGGAACATCATTAGTCATTTTTCCTGATTAAGATTAATTTTTAGAATTTTGATGACATATTTTAAAAAGGTTAAAATCCAATCTGCACTTTGTTAGAATATATAACAAATTGGACCAAGCTATATTTCTAACAAAGACAAATCATTATTTCTTCTAGATTTTCCAGAACAAATTTTTAAAAAGAAATTCAATACTTTGAAATTAGATTAAATTTGATTCTAAAGATTTTCTAGATTTGCCAGAATATTTTTTTTTTTAATTTAATCATTATAAGTTTGAAGAACTATTTCAGAAATATTCTTCGTCGAAAAGACAGAAGCTAAAATGAAAAATTAAATAAAAATGTATTTATTATTCTTTACAATAAAAAAAACAATACTTGAACATTGATTTAAATTGTCAGGAAAGAAGAGGAAGGAATTTAAAAGGTAAAAAGGTATATGTGTTTAAAAATCCTAAAATCCTTTTTAAGGTTGTTTTTTCTCTAAAATTGTCTTTCTCAAAGCTATAAGAAGCAAAGTAAAAAAATAAATGAATTTATTTAAAGAAGTGAAGACCAAGTCTTTAAAATATTTTCTTGGATTTTCAAATTCTATTTGAGTTTTGTCTCTCTTAGAATTAAAAATTGTCGAGCAAAGCGAGACCAGCTTGCTAGTAAATAAATAAAATGTAAAAAATAGAGGCAGCTCACTGGTAAGTGCTGCTATTTGAGCTATTTTTAGAACAGGCAAGCGGGCGACTCATCTGGTCCTTACGGGCGACCGTGTTGGTGACCCCTGAATTACGACATCACATATAATATACATACTAATTAAATCAAAAGTTAGTACAAATAATAAAAAAAGATGATATACTACTCATAAAACATACAGTCGTGGTCAAAAGTTTACATACACTTGTAAAGAACATTATGACATGGTTGTCTTGAGTTTCCAGTCATTTCTACAAGTCTGTTTTTTTGTGATAGAGTGATTGCAGCAAATGCTTGTTGGTCATAAAAAACATTCATGAAGTTTGTTTCTTTTATGAATTTATTATGGCTCTATTGAAAATGTGAGCAAATGTGCTGGGTCAAAAGTATACATACAGCAATGTTAATATTTGCTTACATACCGACAGCCATCAGACTGTATAATGCATATGTTCCTTTTTGACTGTACTTAAATGTAGAATAGACTGTATTTATATTATTCACACGTGAATAATGCTGTATAATAGACTTTATGTATATTATTCACATGTGAATAATGCTGTATAATAGACTTTATGTATATTATTCACATGTAAATAATGCTGTAAAATAAACTGCATGTATATTATTCACATGTGAATAATGCTGTAAAATAAATTGTATTTATATTATTCACATGTGGATAATACTGTATAATAGACTGTATTTATACTATTCACATGTGAATAACACTGTATAATAGACTGTATATGTATTATTCACATTTGAATAATGCTGGATAATATTGTATTTATATTATTCACATGTGAATAACACTGTATAATAGACTGTATTTATATTATTCACATTTGAATAATGCTGTATAATACTGTATTTATAGTATTCACATTTGAATAATGCTGTATAATACTGTATTTATAGTATTCACATGTGAATAATGCTGTATAATACTGTATTTATATTATTCACATGTGAATATTGCTGTATAATACACTATACTATTCACATGTAAATAATGATGTATAATAGACTATTTATACTATTCACATGTGAATATTGCTGTATAATAGACTGTATTTATACTATTCACATGTGAATAATGCTGTATAATAGACTGTATTTATACTATTCACATGTGAATAAGACTGTATAATAGACTGTATATATATTATTCACATTTGAATAATGCGGTATAATAGACTGTGTGTACATTATTCACATGTGAATAATGCAGTATAATAGACTATACTATTTACTTGTGAATAACACTGTATAGTAGACTGTATATATATTATTCACATGTGAATAATGCTGTATAATAGACTGTATTTATACTATTCACATGTGAGAAATACCCAAGTGTTTATTGTTTATTGTGAGCGAACTGCGGTGCTGAATTTCCCCCAGGGATCAATAAATTGCTTTCTATTCTATTCTATTCATGTCCTTTGGCCAGTTTCACTGCAATAAGGCGCTTTTGATAGCCATCCACAACCTTCCGCTTGAGTTTTCGACCACTTTTCTTGACAAAATTGGTGCAGCCGTGACATTATGTTCTTTACAAGTGGATGTAAACTTTTGACCACGACTGTACATAATTAACAGGAAAAAATCTTTATTAACTTCTAAAAGTATGGCCGGCAAAGTTAACCCTAATATCCTTTAACGTCACTATTTTGTGCGCCATATACCGGATTTTCTAATCTGTAGAGCGTACCGGCATTTAAGCCGCACCAACCAAATTTGAGAAAAATTTTACATTTTTCCATATATGAGTCACACAGGACTAAAAGGCGTAGATATACATGTTGTGAAATGAGTTTTTCACACAAATATTTAGTACATGTTTTTTTACATACCGTAATTGTTCCCGAACAGTGTTTGTAACATGGCAGTAAGACGGCTGATCAAACAAAACAGAAGTCATGGTCATGGACCCACTAGCTGCAGAAGCTAACTTTCCAATCACCTAAACAGACTCAATAACTCCACGGTGACGTTTTGGTGAATTCACAATGCTGAGACCATCCGAAAAGAATGCCATTGTAAGTTGAAAAGACCAACACAGACACTCGTAAACGTGTTAGCATATTAGCTAATGCTAACAAACGTAGCTTAATTACACCATGATAGCACGTACAAATAAATATGCATGAAAACACTCCTACAGACGACACACATGGGACGGTTTAGTAAGTAAGAATTGTTTTAGTTATATTGTAAAACTTACGAACGTTGCTTGGAGTGGTGAGTCCATACGAGTAGAAACGCTACAGATGAGTGCGGAAGCTAGCTCTCCAGTCAGTTTAACAGACTCAATAACTCCTCGGGGACGTTTTGGTGAATTTACAAAAGAGAAACAATCCAAAAAGAATGCCATTGTAAGTTACTAATACCAACACGGACACTCGTATACATATTAGCATATTAGCTAATGCTAACGAATGTAGCTTGATTTAATTATGATAGCCTGTAAAAATATGCATGAAAACTCTCCTACAGACAACACACATGGGACGGTTTAGTAAGTAAGAATTGTTTTAGTTATATTGTAAAACTTACAAACGTTGCTTGGAGTGGTGAGTCCATACAAGTAGAACCGCTACGGACGACCGTAAGACAGAACGGCACTTCCACTTCCGGTTGAAAGATCTGTCCAAACAGTAAGAGTTTGGCGTAAAGATAGCGTTACAACAATAACAATACAATAAAACAATAACACACCTTTTAAATATCTTTGCATGTTCTTTTTTTGTTTAAACTATTTGCGTTATGGTCAGGGTTTCCAGCAGCGCTTTGTTGTTTAGGCGGCCGCCTTAACAACAAAGAGCGACCGCCTAAACTAAAGTCTTGGGGGGAAAAAAAAGAAAAAATATATATATATATTTTTTGTCCTGTCCAGCTTCTCAGGCAAATCATATAATTGATGTAGATTCTCATCGCTCAGATTTACTTTACAAAAGAGAAGTCTAGGATACTTTTTTTAATTTACGGAAAAAATATCGAGATATATATTGCATATTGCCATTCAGCATGCGGAGCGGAGAAAACAAAACCAAAAATTGTAGGCTTCTTCACGCGACGAAGCCGGCCTACTTCACAACAGTCCGTAGTCCATTGCCCCCTAGGCAGCGATGAGATGGAGACGCCCACTTCCCTCTGAGGAGATGAGTACACCCCCTTATTGCCGCACCGTTTTATAATCAATATATACTGTATTTCCTTGAATTGCCGCCGGGTAGATAGTATGCGCCTGCCTAGAATTTCTGCCGGGTCAAACTCGTTTTGCAAAATATTATTTTTATAAGCACATGTTTAGAATTACTGCCGGGTCAAACTCGTTTCGCCAAATAATTAGCATATGCCTAAAATTTCTGCATGGTCAAACTCGTCACGTCACGAGTGACACCTCACCTGTCATCATTTTCAAAATGGAGGAGGCTGATTTCAATCATTTGAAATCGCATAAATGGAAGAAGATTAAGAGCTATTCAGTAGGATTTAAGGTCCAAGCTATTGAATATGCTAAAAAGAACAGTAAGCAGCTATGTTTTATTAATATACCGTAGCTGCGTGTGTCAAATATGAGTCATTAAATGACTCCCGCCTCCTAGTGGTAGAGGGCGCTAGTGATCCTTCTTGCAACTACCCGGCTGCAGAAGAAGTGACAACAAGCAGCGTTCGTTTATTTTTTCCTCTCGCTTGCACTTTTAACATGGAGGATTACATATCTAAAACAAAACAGTTTTCTAAACTGGACTTTCAATCGAAGCAGGAGGTAATAAAGGAAGATCTCCATCGAGACAGAGAGACTTTTAAAACTGAAGAAAGATAAGGAAGACGTCTATAAACAAGTTATGGATGCTTTTGATCAGAAGGAGCTGCGCATGGACTTCATTTATAAGTAAAGGTAAGACCATAATGACGTTTTTTTTAATTAAATGTGCTTTTCATGATGGTATCCTCACATCACACTCAAATTTATAAGCGCAGGCCTAAATTTACCGCATGCCTTTGGTAAGCGCCGGAGTGAAAAGGGGTTTTAAATTAATTAGCGCCCCGGCAGCAATTCAAAGAAATAAGTTTGTTTTTTTTGTTTTTTTTTACACCCCTACGGTGTATAGTCCGAAATATACAAAAATACATCGGGAGAATCGGTTTGAATCGAGAATCGATTCTGAACCGCATCGTCAACGCGGTAATCGGATGGAACCGGCCAAAGAGTCACACCTCTGACACAACAGTCGCATGTTTGTCTATTAACAAAATAAAAGCCCCGCCATGTTCCTGCTGATAGGAAGGTGTGGGAAAGGCTTACGAGCGAGGATGTTTGACACTTCCTGTCTCCTAAGTGGCCAAAGTGGACAATGGAGTTGGGGGAAGGAAAGACATTAGGCAGCAATAAAGCATGCGGTGCTGGGAACTATACTCATTAAATCTAATTGCCACACACACACACACACCATTAATCATGGCGGTGTGTGAGTGCTGCACTTCAGGTGTTACATAAGGGGACCATGAAACATGCCTCAGCGTTATTTCCCCCCCTGACTAATATACACAACACCTTTCAAAATAACACATTGTCCTCCCCCGTTATGTAAGTGGTGCATCAAGGTCAGCACAAAGAGCTGCGGAGAGACAAAAACACAATTAGTTGTTTACCCTGGGAGCCTTTACGCGCTAGTGTGTGTATGTGTGTTCTTGTATTTCTACCCAACTTGAGGCACGACGAAGGAAACGTGGCTTCCATATGAGGAGGTGTGACATAAATCATGGTCCCAATAACCTTGCATCTAATAGAGAATGTCTCATTTGCACCCCTGCTGGTGTTGTCTAGCAAAATGAGGGTGCTCCCAAAAAGGATTTAAATTTCATTCCGCACACTTGTTATTTCATATGTTGGCCAGGGGGGGAGCACTTCAATTTTTTACTCACACTTGTTATTTCATATGTTGACCAGAGGGGGAGCACTCCAATTTTTTACAAACACTTATTTCATATGTTGACCAAAGCGGGGAGCACTTTTTCAGCACAGTCCCAAACATTACAGGGAGAGGGGTGAGGAAAACATATTCAGTGTAAAACCAGAGGGGGGGGGGGGGCTCAATAGCCATAGCACACACAAGCAAGTTACAAAGAATACACAAGACTTGCAACAGAGTCAATGGGAAAAATCCCCTCCTTTTGGGGAGCACCCTCATTTTGATGGATGCCACCAGCAGGGGTGCAAATGAGACATCCTCTATTAGATGCAACGTTATTGGGACCATGATTTATGTCACACCTCCTCATATGGAATTTGGGACCATGATTTATGTCACACCTCCTCATATGGAATTTGGGACCATGATTTATGTCACACCTCATCATATGGAATTTGGGACCATGATTTATGTCACACATCATATGGAATTTGGGACCATGATTTATGTCACACCTCATCATATGGAATTTGGGACCATGATTTATGTCACACCTCATCATATGGAATTTGGGACCATGATTTATGTCACACCTCATCATATAGAATTTGGGACCATGATTTATGTCACACCTCATCAAATGGAATTTGGGACCATGATTTATGTCACACCTCCTCATATGGAATTTGGGACCATGATTTATGTCACACCTCATCATATGGAATTTGGGACCATGATTTATGTCACACCTCCTCATATGGAATTTGGGACCATGATTTGTCACACCTCCTCATATGGAAGATACTTTTCCTTCTTCATGTCTCCAGAAGGGTAGAAATACTAGAACACACACACACACACACCCATACCCACACCCACACCCACACACACACAGGGGTGAGACAATGGAGCTATAGATGTGTTACCATGACTTCCTCCTCCATCCAACCAAAAAGCACCATTCATCCCCGCCTCGGTCACATGACCCGAACTTGGGATGGCGAGCGCCCTGAAGCGTGGCCTCGGGGTCTCCCGTCATTGTCGCTGCCGATGATCAGCGGGTGGAAAGGGGCGGGGTTTCGAGTAAATGGCACGCAGGCTCCCGGCTCAGAAATACTTCATTAGTTTCTCCCTCCCCAACCCCAAAGATTCAAAGCTGAACATCAACATTTCATCAGATTTAAAAGTATTAATTGCGTTAAAAGTACCATAGCAAAGTATTTTTAACTATTAGAGATGTTAGCGTCAATGATGGAACATAGCATCGTGATGCTTCGCTAATTAGTTGTGTGTGTGTGTGTGTGTCCAAGAAGTACTGTTGTGTACTTGATCCACTTTTCACACACTGCAACTGTGCACTTGCCCAACGTAATAGACGTCACATACACCAACGTCATATTAAGTTGGAGGACAAACGTAAACTACAGGTTGACATTACATTTTAGCATCATGCCAGGTTAGCAACATTATGTGAGCCACGTGCTAATGTTACATTTTGACATTGTGCAAAGCTAGCAACACTAGCGTAGCTATGTGAGCTAATATTATATTTTAACATCATGTAAGGTTAGCAACTCTAGCGTAGCTATGTGAGCTAATATTGCATTGTAGCATCGGGCAAGGATAGCAACATTACCATAGCTATGTGAGCTAATATTGCATTTTAGCATCGTGCAAGGATAACAACACTTTATACTTTAACATCAGGCTAAGTTAGCAACATTAGCATAACTATGTGAGGTACATAATGACTATTTAACATCATGTTCAGTTAGAAATAGCAACATAGCTATGTGGGCTAAATGCTAACATTACAATTTAACATCATGCTGAATGAGCTACATTGTAATATAATTTAATATCATGCTAATTTAGCAACATGAACATAGCGATGCAAGCTAAATGCTAATAATTATTTGACATTGTGCTAAGTTAGCGACATTAGCATAGCTTTATGTGAGCTAATGTTAAGTTAGCAACATTAACTACAAGCTAGCGTCACGTTTTAACGTCATGCTAGCCCAGCATATTACTACCTCTGTAACAAAGGCCGTGTTTTTAAAGGCCTACTGAAAGCCACTACTAGCGACCACGCAGTCTGATAGTTTAAATATCAATGATGAAATATTAACATTGCAACACATGCCAATATGGATGGCCGCCTTAGTTTACTAAATTACAATTTTAAATTTCCCGTAGTTTCTTGATGACGCGTATGACACGTGACGTCAAGGATTGTAGCGGACATTTTGTTCCAGCCCGAACCCACCAATAAGTCGTCTGCTTTAATCGCATAATTACACAGTATTCTGGACATCTGTGTCGCTGAATCTTTTTCAATTTGTTCAATTAATAATGGAGACGTCAAAGAAGAAAGATGTAGATGGGACGCGGTGTATTGCAGCTGCCTTTAGCAACACAAACATAGCCGGTGTTTCATTGTTTACATTCCCGAAGGTGAAGCTTTACTGTGGAACAGAGCGGTCAAGCGAACATGGTTCCCGACCACATGTCAACCGGCAGGTTTCGGTGAGAAAATTGTGGTAATAAGTCGGCTCTTACCGTGGACATGAGCGGAGCTTGCGTCGTTCCTCGTGCACCTGTCAAAGAGACAGCTGCGGACTCTGTTGCCTCCTCTGACCGGCAGCCCCTGAACGTGGGATGCTTCCACCATGGAGGAGGGGAAAAAAAACCTCAGCCCGGCCCGACCGGCTGCCTTCGCTTCGCCTCGTCGAGAAACGTGGCTTCCCTCAGAGACACTGGCGGTCGCCACACCCCTCCGACTTTCAGGCACCATATAATCTCACTAAAACACTAGTAACACAATAAGAAGAAAAGGGATTTTCCAGGACTGTCCTAGTGAATGTGTCTAATAACATCTGAATCGCTCCCACTGCCCTGTCTTTTTTATTTATTTATTTATTTCTAGTCCGTAACTCTCACTTTCCTCATCCACAAATCATTCATCCTCGCTCAAATTAATGGGAAAATTGTCGCTTTCTCGGTCTGAATCGCTCTCGCTGCTGGTGGCCATGATTGTAAACAATGTTCAGATGTGAGGAGTTCCACAACCCGTGACGTCACGCGCAGATCGTCCGCTACTTCCGGTACAGGCAAGGCTTTTTTATTAGCGACCAAAAGTTGCGAACTTTATCGTGGATGTTCTCTACTAAATCCTTTCAGCAAAAATATGGTAATATCGCGAAAAGATCAAGTATGAAACATAGAATGGACCTGCTATCCCCGTTTGAATAAGAAATACTGGTACCAATTTCAGTAGGCCTTTAAGGCGTGCAGTGAAGCCTGAGAAAGGACGTCATGAAAATCCTTCACTATTAATAAAAGTAACTTCAATGTAATAATGCGTCACCAGACACAGCGTGCAACACATTTCTATTATTCATAAGCTGTGGTTCCACTGGTCCAGATGACACGGGGTCGCCTGCCATATGGCCCCCAAGGGGCCCCATTAACCCCCCAGCATATGACACAAAGAGGAATAAACCTCCGCACACGCCTTGGGTTCAAAGCCCTATCCTGACTCAGCGTTGCCCCTTGAGGTAAAAACTGACATTACAGACTACACAAGACCCTAACCCCCCCTTTTTGTCACCAAGGTCTGGCATTTTCCAAGTAGCCCTCGGGGATCTTTACAGCCCTCATTAGGGGTTCACGACCCCGGCCAACACGGTGTTTACCATCATTTCATTAACGACTCAAAAGCTTCCTGT
>NC_084614.1:12540965-12550965 GCF_033978795.1 Nerophis ophidion | reverse complement strand
ACAAACAGTGTCTGTAACACGGCAGTAAAACGGCTGATCAAACAAAACAGAAGTCACTCAAAAAGGTTTATTTTGTCTTCTTATTCATACACTTTTGCAAATATTTTCGGTATATTCAATGGAATCTAATTGTAATCAGACCACATTTTCGATATATTAGATGGAATATAATATAAATAAATGATAAATGTGTTGTACTTGTATAGCGCTTTTCTACCTCCAAGGTACTCAAAGCGCTTTGACACTACTTCCACATTTACCCATTCACACACACATTTACACACTGATGGAGGGAGCTGCCATGCAAGGGGCTAACCAGCACCCATCAGGAGCAAGGGTGAAGTGTCTTGCTCAGGACACAACGGACATGACGAGGTTGGGACTAGGTGGGGATTGAATCAGGGAACCCCGGGTTGTGTACGGCCACTCTTCCACTGCGCCAAACCGTCCCTATATACCCAAATACAGTATTTCCTTGAATTGCAGCCGGGTATATGGTATGCGCCTGCCTAGAATTACTGCCGGGTCAAACTCGTTTCGCAAAATACTTAGCATATGCCTAGAATTTCCTCTGGGTCAAGCTCGTCACGTCACGAGTGACACTTCACCTGTCATCATTTTGAAAAATGGAGGAAGCTGATTTCAATAACTTGAAATCGCATAAAGGGAAGAAGATTAAGAGCTATTCAGTAGGATTTAAGTTCCCAGCTATTGAATATGCTAAAAAGAACAGAAAGCAGCTAGGTTTTATTAATATACCGTAGCTGCGTGTGTCAAATATGAGTCATTAAATGACTCCCGCCTCCCGGTGGTAGAGGGCGCTAGTGATCCTTCTTGCCACTACTCGGCTGCAGAAGAAGTGACAACAAGCAGCAAGATCGTTTATTTTTTCCTCTTGCTTGCACTTTTAACATGGAGGATTACATATCCAAAATATAACAGTTTTCTAAACTGGACTTTCAATCGAAGCAGGAGGTAATAAAGGAAGATCTCCATCTAGTCAGAGAGACTTTTAAAACTGAAGAAAGATAAGGAAGACTTCTATAAACAAGTTATCGATGCTTTTGATCAGAAGGAGGTGGCATGGACTTCTTTTATAAGTAAAGGTAAGACCATTATAAAAAAATGTTTTTATCAAATGTGCTTTCCATGATGGTATCCTTACATCACACTCAAATTTATAAGCGCAGGCCTAAATTTACCGCATGCCTTTGGTAAGCGCCGGAGTGAGAAGAGGTTTTAAAATAATTAGCGCCCCGGCGGCAATTCAAGGAAATACGGTACCAAAAATATGGTCTTATTACAAGAAAAGTTGAAAAAGTATATGAGTAAGAAGACAATGAACCTTTTAGAAGGACTTTTTTTTGGTTGGATCAGCCGTTTTACTGCCGTGTTACAGACATCCTTTGGAAACAATTAAGGTATGTAAATACCCATTTACTAAATACTTCTGTGTAAATACCATCCCATACCAAATTTATTTATGAAGCCCTTTAAAAAATAACCACAGTTGAAGAACAAAGGGCTGCACACCACAAAGAAATAGAGGCCAAGGACAGACTAAAAAAATAACATGTAAAACAGAAGTAAAATACACATTGAAAAAGCAAATACAAATGAATTTGTTAGATAAAAAGCAGTTAAAATGTTAAAAACAGTTTAAAGTCTCAAAGCCAGTGAATAAAAATAGGTTTTAAGAAGGGTCTTAAAAGTAGCCAAATAACTCATTTCACAACTTAAATATCCACCGATAATAAACGGAAAAATATTAGTTTTCCTTTCTAAAATGGAGTGGGTGCGACGTATACAACGGTGCGCTCTATCGTCCTGAAAATAAGTTCTTTGCATAATGGCTGTCAGGGGAACCAAAAACCATAAATTAGCCGCGCCGTTTTATAAACCGCAGGGCTCAAAGCGTAAATTCACCAAAACATCAGTGTGGAGTTACTGACTCTGTTTAGCTGATTGGAGAACTAGCTTCTGTAGCTAGCGGGTCCATTACAATGACTTCTGTTTTGTTTGGTCAGCCGTTTTACTGCCGTGTTACAGACACCGCTTGGGAACAATTAAGGTATGTAAATAAACACAAAATATTTCTGTGAAAGTAACTCAATTCACAACTTATATATATCCATGGCTAATACACAGAAAAATATTATTTTGTTTTAAAATTGAGTGGGTGCGGCTTATATAACGGTGCACTCTATCGTCCTGAAAATAGGGTAATTGCATTATGGCTGTCAGGGGAACAAAAATCCATAGATTAGCCGCACCGTTTTATAAGCCGCAGGGTACAAAGCGTAGGGAAAAAGTAGCGGCCGCATGTAAAAATTCCAAGTGTGTAAATTCACCAAAACGGCACCGGGGAGTTACCGAGTCGGTTAGGCAGATTGGAGCGCTAGAGGGTCCATGGCCATGACTTCTGTTTTGTTTGATCAGCCGTTTTACTGCCATGTTACAGACACCATTAAGGCATGTAAATAAATATTCCTGTGTAAATAACCTATAGTCCAATGCGGCTAATACATGGAAAATATTGCTTTTCCTCAAATTGAGTGGCTACAGTGAACCCGGAAGTCCGGAAAACAGGGTAAACTTCTTCCCCGTTATTAAGAGCTTTCGCCACGAAAGCCGACGCAAATCAATTAATAATTGTCTTCTAAAATATTCATGGCGTAAAAAAAAAAAACATTTTTGGAGCCGGATCTAATGTGACAGATTAGAGAGGATTATGGTTATGGGTTTTTTGATGCTTTTCAGCGAAAAGGTTAAGGACTAGAAAGCTTTTCTACAAGAGCTCCGAAGCGGCGGCGCTCACGGCGCTGGCCGTCTGCGCTCGTCTGGTTAAATGAGACGTGAAGGATGGGGCCGTCCCGGGTCAGATGCTGGCTGAGCCCCCACCGGCACAGCACTGATTATATTACAGAAAAACCATGCGGACAAGGTGGATATTGATCTTAGAATCGTATCAAAATGACGTCCTGGAAAGAAACTGTCATCTGTATAAAAGACACCTGTCCACAGCCTTAAACAGTCCACTATGGCCAAGACCAAAGAGCTGTCAAGGACACCAGGAAAAGAATTGTAGACCTGCACCAGATTGGGAAGAGTGAGTCTACAATAGGCAAGCGGCCTGGTGTGAAAAAATCAACTGTGGGAGCAATTATCAGAAAATGGAAGACATATAAGACCACTGATAATTTCCCTCGAACTGGGGCTCCAAGCAAAATCTCATCCCAGAACCACACGGGGGGGGACCTAGTGAATGACCTGCAAAGAGCTGGGACCAAAGTAAGAAATGTTACCATCAGTAACACACTACGCCGACAGGGAAGTAAATCCTGCAGTACCAGACGTGTCCCGTGGTTAAGCCAGTGCATGTCCAGGCCCGTCTGAAGTTTGCCGGAGAGCACATGGATGATACAGCAGAGGAATGGGAGAATGTCATGTGGTCAGATGAAACCAAAATAGAACTTTTTGGTATAAACTCAACTTGTCGTGTTTGGAGGAAGAAGAGAACTGAGTTGCATCCCAAGAACACCACACCTACTGTGAAGCATGGGGGTGGAAACATCATGCTTTGGGGCTGTTTTTCTGCTAAGGGGACAGGACGATTGATCCGTGTTAAGGAAAGAATGAATGGGGCCATGTATCGTGAGATTTTGAGCCAAAACCTCCTTCCATCAGTGAGAGCTTTGAATGGTTGACCAAATACTTCTTTTCCAACATAATTTACAAATAAATTATTTAAAATTCCTAAAATGTGAATTCCTGGATTGTTTTTTCCCATTCTGTCTCTCACAGTTGAAGTGTACCTATGATGAAAATTACAGACCTCTGTCATCATTTTCAGTGGGAGAACTTGCACAATCGGTGGCTGACTAAATACTTTTTTGCCCCACTGTATAAGCAGGGGCGCCCACAGACTGGCAATATAAGGAAGCGGGGGCCATTTGTGTAGTTTTCACCTTCAAACCCAGAACTTTATGGATAGTTTTTTTCAAAGAGCTAGAAAACGCATTTTCAGTCAAAATGTTGTGGGATTGCTGAAGTAAAACGCTAACAGTTAGCATGCTGGCCAGATAGCGCCAAGTACCGAACAAAATGAGCTAAAAACATTTATATATGTTGCTACTTAAAGCGTGTTAAAGTTACCATTTTAGCGTGCTAACATGATAATTAAAATGCTTTAAGTACCAACATACATTACTGAAGTGTTCCTGAATTATTTTTAAATGCTAGCCTGCTAACAACGTTAGCATTCATCAAGAACCAAAATATGTTTTTTGCCAACAAATTAGTTAAAAAAAAAAAAAAAAAAAAAAATCGAGCATGCTAATGTTAGCATGCTAAAATGATAACTTTATATAACTTTTGGTACTAAAAAAGTATTTGTGTTCCTTTTGTGAACCTTTCTGTATGTGTGTAGTTAATTAGCAGCTAATGAGCTGTGGTAGTCTAGTAGAGGATACAAACGTTAGTAACGCTAGCACAGCTATGTGAGCTACATGACAACATTTAATTTTAACAGCTTAGGTTAGCAACATTAACATAGCCATATGAGCTACATGCTAACATTACATTATAACATCATTCTAGGGTTAGCAACACTACCATATCTATGTAAGCTACATGCTAACATTACATTTTAACATTCTAGGTTGGCAACACTAGCATAAGTATGTGAGAGACATGCTAACAGTACATTTTAACATCATTGTAGGTTAGTCACACTACCATAGCAATGTGAGCTACATGCTAAAATTACATTTTAACATCATTCTAGGGTAGCAAAACTACCATATCTATGTGAGCCACATGCTAACATTACATTTTAGCATCATTCTAGGTTAGCAACACTAGCATGTCTATGTAAGCTACATGCTAACATTACATTTTAACATTGTAGGTTAGCAACACTAGCATAAGTATGTGAGAGACATGCTAACAGTACACTTTAACATCATTCTAGGGTAGCAAAACTACCATATCTATGTGAGCCACATGCTAACATTACATTTTAGCATCATTCTAGGTTAGCAACACTAGCATTTATGTGAGCTACATGCTAACATTACATTTCAACATAATTCTAGGTTAGCAACACTAGCATAAGTATGTGAGCTACATGCTAACATTACATTTTAGCATCATTCTAGGTTAGCAACACTAGCATTTATGTGAGCTACATGCTAAAATTACACTTTAACATCATTCTAGGGTAGCAAAATTACCATATCTATGTGAGCCAAATGCTAACATTACATTTTAGCCTCATTCTAGGTTAGCAACACTAGCATATCTATGGAAGCTACATGCTAACATTACATTTTAACATTCTACGTTAGCAACACTAGCATAAGTATGTGAGAGACATGCTAACAGTACACTTTAACATCATTCTAGGTTAGCAACACTAGCATTTATGTGAGCTACATGCTAACATTACATTTCAACATCATTCTAGGTTAGCAACACTAGCATAAGTATGTGAGCTACATGCTAACATTACATTTTAGCATCATTTTAGGTTAGCAACACTAGCATTTATGTGAGCTACATGCTAACATTACATTTTAGCATCATTTTAGGTTAGCAACACTAGCATTTATGTGAGCTACATGCTAACATTACATTTCAACATCATTCTAGGTTAGCAACACTAGCATAAGTATGTGAGCTACATGCTAACATTACATTTTAGCATCATTCTAGGTTAGCAACACTAGCATTTATGTGAGCTACATGCTAACATTACATTTCAACATAATTCTAGGTTAGCAACACTAGCATAAGTATGTGAGCTACATGCTAATATTACATCTTAACATCATTGTAGGTGAGCAACACTAGCATAGCAATGTGAGCTACATGCTAAAATTACATTTTAACATAATTCTAGGTTAGCAACACTAGCATAGCAATATGAGTTACCTGCTAACATTACATTTTAACATCATTCTAGGTTAGCAACACTAGCATTTATGTGAGCTACATGCTAACATTACATTTCAACATCATTCTAGGTTAGCAACACTAGCATAAGTATGTGAGCTACATGCTAATATTACATCTTAACATCATTGTAGGTTAGCAACACTAGCATAGCAATGTGAGCTACATGCTAAAATTACATTTTAACATAGTTCTAGGTTAGCAACACTAGCATAGCAATATGAGCTACATGCTAACATTACATTTTAACATCATTCTGGGTTAGCAACACTAACTTAAGTATTTGAGGCATGTTTCGAGAAGCCAGGTTGCGTCCGTACTCCCAGTTGACTGGTGCAGGGCGACACGGAGATGAGGACGTTTGGGATTGATCCCTGGCTATTTTTACTCGTCCTACTTGAACTGAATGTCCCAGAAAATTGAGAAGAGGAAGAAGTGGGCGACAACTGAAGCAGTGCGGTGGGGTGAAAGAACCAGGACGGCTCCTGAGGCGCCGCACACAAAAGGTGTGTCGATACGTGAACGCCTACTGTGCTACCACAGGTACACCATATGGAGGCGCTATTGTTAAAAAGTCCAATGGACTTGACATTTCTCACACAGCTCAGAATCCACTACACCAGGGGTCAGCAACCTTTTTGAAAGCAAGAGCTACTTCTTGGGTAGTGATTAATGCCAAGGGCTACCAGTTTGATACACACTTAAATAAATTGCCAGAAATAGCCAATTTGCTCAATTTACCATTAATAAATAAATCTATATATGTAAAAAAAAAAAGGGTATTTCTGTCTGTCATTCTGTCGTACATTTTTTTTCCTTTTACGGAAGGTTTTATGTAGAGAATAAATGATGAAAAAAACACTTAATTGAACGGTTTAAAAGAGAAGAAAACACGCAAAAAATTAAAATACAATTTTGAAACATAGTTTATCTTCAATTTCGACTCTTTAAAATTTAAAATTCAACCGAAAAAAATGAAGACAAAAACTAGCTAATTCGAATCTTTTTGAAAAAAAAAAAAATAATAATAATTTATCGAACATCATTAGTAATTTTTCCTGATTAAGATTCATTTTAGAATTTTGATGACATGTTTTAAATAGGTTAAAATCCTATCTGCACTTTGTTAGAATATATAACAAATTGGGCCAAGCTATATTTCTAACAAAGACAAATCATTATTTCTTCTAGATTTTCCAGAACAACATTTTTAAAAGAAATTCAAAAGACTTTGAATTAAGATTTAAATTTGATTCTACAGATTTTCTAGATTTGCCAGAATATTTTTGGGGAATTTTAATCATAATAAGTTTGAAGAAATATTTCAAAAATATTCTTCGTCGAAAAAACAGAAGCTAAAATGAAGAATTAAATTAAAATGTATTTATTATTCTTTACAATAATAAAAAAAATACTTGAACATTGATTTAAACGGTCAGGAAACGAGAGGAAAGAATTTAAAAGGTAAAAAGGTATATGTGTTTAAATATCCTAAAATCATTTTTAAGGTTGTATTTTTTCTCTAAAATTGTCTTTCTGAAAGTTATAATAAGCAAAGTAAAAAAATAAATGAATTTATTTAAACAAGTGAGTTGAGTTTTATCCCTCATAGAATTAAAAATGTCGAGCAAAGCGAGACCAGCTTGCTAGTAAATAAATACAATTTAAAAAATAGAGGCAGCTCACTGGTAAGTGCTGCTATTGAGCTATTTTTAGAACAGGCCAGCGGGCGACTCATCTGGTCCTTACGGGAGACCTGGTGCCCGCGGGCACCGCGCTGGTGACCCCTGCTCTACACCTTCAGTGGTATCACCAGGAAACTCACCTTTACTGACAAGCACGTGGGTGTACAATTTGATCAAGATTGGTAGAAGATCATGGCCGCTATCAAACAAGTATAAATACAGTCTATTATACAGCATTATTTACATGTGAATAACATAAATACAGTCTAGTATACAGCATTATTCACATGTGAATAATATAAATACAGTCTATTATACAGCATTATTCACATGTGAATAATATAAATACAGTCTATTATACAGCATTATTTACATGTGAATAACATAAATACAGTCTAGTATACAGCATTATTCACATGTGAATAATATAAATACAGTCTATTATACAGCATTATTCACATGTGAATAATATAAATACAGTCTATTATACAGCATTATTCACATGTGAATAATATAAATACAGTCAATTATACAGCATTATTTACATGTGAATAATATAAATACAGTCTATTATATAGCATTATTCACATGTGAATAACGTAAATACAGTCTATTATACAGCATTATTCACATGTGAATAACGTAAATACAGTCTATTATACAGCATTATTCACATGTGAATAACATAAATACAGTCTATTACATAGCATTATTCACATGTGAATTACGTAAATACAGTCTATTATACAGCATGATTCACATGTGAATAACATAAATACAGTCTATTATACAGCATTATTCACATGTGGATAATATAAATATAGTCTATTATACAGCATTATTCACATATGAATAGTATAAATACAGTCTATTATACAGCATTATTCACATGTGAATAACATAAATACAGTCTATTATACAGCATTATTCACATGTGAATAACATAAATACAGTCTATTATACAGCATTATTCACATGTGAATAATATAAATACAGTCTATTATACAGCATTATTCACATGTGAATAACATAAATACAGTCTATTATACAGCATTATTCACATGTGGATAATATAAATATAGTCTATTATACAGCATTATTCACATATGAATAGTATAAATACAGTCTATTATACAGCATTATTCACATGTGAATAACATAAATACAGTCTATTACATAGCATTATTCACATGTGAATTACGTAAATACAGTCTATTATACAGCATGATTCACATGTGAATAACATAAATACAGTCTATTATACAGCATTATTCACATGTGGATAATATAAATATAGTCTATTATACAGCATTATTCACATATGAATAGTATAAATACAGTCTATTATACAGCATTATTCACATGTGAATAACATAAATACAGTCTATTATACAGCATTATTCACATGTGAATAACATAAATACAGTCTATTATACAGCATTATTCACATGTGAATAATATAAATACAGTCTATTATACAGCATTATTCACATGTGTGAATAATATATATACAGTCTATTATACAGCATTATTCACATGTGAATAATATAGATAGTATATTATACAGCAATATTCACATGTGAGTAATATAAATACAGTCTATTATACAGCATTATTCACATGTGAATTACGTAAATACAGTCTATTATACAGCATGATTCACATGTGAATAATACATATACAGTCTATTATACAGCATTATTCACATGTAAATAATATAAATACAGTCTATTATACAGCAATATTCACATGTGAATAATATAAATACAGTCTATTATACAGCATTATTCACATGTGAATAACATAAATACAGTCTATTACACAGCATTATTCACATGTGAATTACGTAAATACAGTCTATTATACAGCATGATTCACATGTGAATAACATAAATACAGTCTATTATACAGCATTATTCACATGTGGATAATATAAATACAGTCTATTATACAGCATTATTCACATATGAATAATATAGTCTATTATACAGCATTATTCACATGTGAATAATATAAATACAGTCTATTATACAGCATTATTCACATGTGAATAACATAAATACAGTCTATTATACAGCATTATTCAAGTGATGTGAATAACATAAATACAGTCTATTATACAGCATTATTCACATGTAAATAATATAGTCTATTATACAGCAATATTCACATGTGAATAATACATATACAGTCTATTATACAGCATTATTCACATGTGAATAATGTAGATCCAGTCTATTATACAGCATTATTCACATGTGAATAATATAGGTAGTATATTATACAGCAATATTCACATGTGAATAATATAAATACAGTCCATTTAACAGCATTATTCACTTGTGAATAACATAAATACA